>NW_024423675.1:53720759-53742844 GCF_017311325.1 Ursus maritimus
GGGGGGGGGGGGGGCTGCAGAAAAAGGCTCTCTTCTCGGAATCCAGTTTAAGGGTGGGAGGCAGACACATAACCCCCGGGCTCTAGCAACCGGGCGGTATCTATGCGAATCAGCGGCTGGGTGAGGAGGTCAGGTCTGCAAGGCTTCCTCAGGAGGCGACACCCGAGTTGAGTCTTGTGGGATAAGTAGAAGGAAGACAGGGCTGGTGCACAGTGGCAGCGGAAGGCAGTGAAGGTGGCTGGGGTGTAAAAGTGTGAGGCAGGAAGTAGCAAGAGCTGAACCCCCACATGGGACAGCAGGGCCGGGCCTGCATCGTGTGTCCATTGCCTAGTTTATTCCGCTTACTTTAAACAAGCCGCCACCCCCACAATTCCCTGACGTCCACCTTGCTGCTGGTGTTCTTCTCTGAAAGATCAGAAGCCTGGGGCGGGGGGGGACACTTCCTGGTCTCTAACCTGAAGATGTGGACCTACAAGGTGACCACACTGTCCTATACTCCCCACCTCCTTCCAGTCACATGGCAGCCCGTTCCACTTCTCCTTTTTTTATCGGCCTCCTTCCATTTCCAAATCCACCCTTCAAAGGAGACTTCCGCCTGGTCCCAGGCATGCTGTTCCTTCGCCCCTCCTTCTCATTGGCCTCCGTTTCCAGTAATTCACTGGAAACTCACTGACTGGTCGCGCGGCAGCTTGGAGGCCGGCTCTCTCCTCCACCTGCATCGCAGCACCCTGGTACCCGCCGCATTGAGTGAGCCAAGCAACGAGATTTATGACCACTTCTGCTCCTTCTGGAAGGGCCTTCCCGGAAATGTGGGAGCCTCATTAATCCTCTATCAGCTACTAAAAATGGGATAATAGGTGTTCGGAGACTTTGAAAAGACGAGTCTTTGTTTTGGGAACTTCACAAGGATAGAATTCACGGATTTCACTAAGTGCCCCCTAAATAAAAACCTTGGTCAGAAAGCTAAAGTTTCAGGAGAAATTAGGACAGAACGGGAGGGAAAAGCTGGGAGTGAAATGTTGAAGTTAGAAATTTCAGGGCCTTCCTCTTTGAAGGAGGGAGCTAAGTCACAATAGAAAGCCAAGTCCCAGGTCCCTATTACTTTTTATAGACTGCCTTAGCATTTCATCAACACAGACTGATGTGACAGGTGGCTAGAGCATTGAAGAAAAAAGGTAATCCATGAGACTGCTACCAAAATTAAGGGAAAACACAAGCAATTGGCCTTTATTCCCCATTCAGACAAAACTGAAATGATTTGTGTTAACAGAAGCATGCATTCTACCAATAGCAAAAGGAGATAACTGATGTCCCCAAGTCTGTCAAGTGGGATGCAGTCATGAGTCGCTCTTTCCAGGTGAACACATCACTCATTAAATGAAGGCAGCCATATTCACTCCGCACGAAGGGGACCCTAGAAAACTTACCCACTTTCCTCTGAGAGGCTGAGAGCACTGTCTCATCTTCATGCCTCTTTCTCAAATATAAGAGTCAATAAGAAGTTGCTTGTTCATATGGTAAATAACAAACTTCCCTGAGTTTTTTGGTAATCAAATCAATTGTACTTTATGAATTCCATTCCTCCCCATTTGTAATTGAGATGGAAGAACTTCTAAGTCAATGAAAATCCAACTAAAGAAACATTGGCCTCTGTGTGAAGAAATCTCACTTATAAATATTTTTAAAGAGGGTATAGTGTAAGAAAGTTCAAAGACTTTTGCTTCCTTTGTTCTTCTTAAGATTTTATTTGGAGTTTGGCATTATAGGCGGGACAACCCACAGCAAAATAAATAGGCTTTCGTATAAAAAAAACAAAAAACTGGGGCGCCTGGGTGGCACAGCGGTTAAGCGTCTGCCTTCGGCTCAGGGCGTGATCCCAGCGTTATGGGATCGAGCCCCACATCGGGCTCCTCCACTGGGAGCCTGCTTCTTCCTCTCCCACTCCCCCTGCTTGTGTTCCCTCTCTCGCTGGCTGTCTCTATCTCTGTCAAATGAGTAAATAAAATCTTCAAAAAAAAAAAAAAACTGAAAAGGGCAATGCACCAAATATTTCTTTTTATTTTTTATATTTTTATATTCTTTATATCTTTTATTTAAAAATATTTGTATCTGTGTGGCTGATTTAGGTTTTTTTCGATTTTGCTCTTTTTGCTTAACTATATATTCTATAATAAATATGGGTTGGCTTTGTAACAAATAAAAATATTTGAAAAGGAAGACTAGGGTTTGACACAAATGAGATCTCTCTTACTTTTAAAGTCAAATAGTTAAGCAAATCAATGTATTAAAATCAGGAAGCCAAAGAAAACATTCACTGATAAATTAACTGGATGGTAGGTTTCCATTCAGCTGTTTGGCCTCTTTCACATGACACCAGGGTATTTTTGTGGATAAAACTACAATCCCAGATATTCAGACTTTCCATCTTAGCCCACAAAAGCTTTACTTTAGGGATTTTGCAGAAAATTCTGGCTCGTTGTTTCAGTCATTGGCCTTTTCTCTGCGGAAGCCAGTAGGGAACAGTAGTGGACACAGACGGTCCCTAGACCCTCAGGGAACATTGCCACAGGGCTGTGAATCGATTGAGTCATTCTTTTAAGGAGACAACTTCTTTCTAAAATAATTTGGGGGGGCGCCTGGGTGGCGCAGTCGTTAAAGCGTCTGCCTTCGGCTCAGGGCGTGATCCCCGCGTGCCGGGATCGAGTCCCACGTCGGGCTCCTCCGCTGGGAGCCTGCTTCTTCCTCTCTCACTCACCTGCTGTGTTCCCTCTCTCGCTGCCTGTCTCTCTGTCACATAAATAAATAAAATCTTTTAAAAAAAAATAAAATAAAATAAAATAATTTGGATTGAATAATGAGACTAGCCACAAACTGCAATATTTATGAGACACAAATACTGAAATCCTCAATGATATTCTGTCAGGAGTCTGAACTAGAAGTGGAAAGAGGAGAGAGCTTGCCAAGTAGACTCAGTAGGACCTGGAAGCTGATGGTACTTCCTTGTTCATTCGAGAAACACTGGCTGAGCGTCTGCTCGGGGCTGGACCCTCTTCTGCCCCCGGGGACAGCAGTGAACAAGACAAAGACCTGCCTCTCTTGGAGCTGATACCTTAGCAACGTGAACAAATAGCAAACAAACAAACAGACAAATAATACGCAGTATTTCGGGCAGTGATAATGGTCCCTGGATAAATTCTAAGAGTCTATGAACTCCGTTAGAGGAAAAAATGCATCTTTATTTTCATCAGCTCTGCATTTCCTTCATTTTTGAACGTAGGAACAAACTACAGCACTATTAACAATAGCTATAGTCTAGAATTACAGGTATTTTTTATCAGTTGCTATTATTGGAACAAGCTCAAAAGAATCATTCACACTACCATAATACTTGCGTCAATATTATGATGGATATTAGACCCACTGAGAAATCTTGTTATTTAATATATCAAATAAGCATATATATATATATATATATATACACATATATATATAATATAACCACAACTTTTAGTATTTTGATAAATAATTCAATATTTTTGGTTTCCTTTCTAATCCTATGTTTTATTTTATACATTTAAATACGTTGATCTGTGAAGTGGGCCCTTAGTCTACACCAGACTTGCAAGAGGTCTATAGCAGCAGTGTTTTATGCGAACTTCTCCTATCTCTTCAGAGCTTAAAGAGATGTGTACTCAAGCTCTGAGATTTAGTGCAATTACCAATTTTTACTCCTCTATCAAGGCCATTCTTAAGTAAAAAAAAAAAATTTTGTTGCAAGTGTGTGTGATGGGGAAGAATACCATTACATCTAGTACAGGAAGGCCCGCTGTCTCCACTCACATTAACGAGCCAGCCATTTACCACCGCAGTTTTGTACGATCTGCACAAATGTTGACACCATCAAACAGACAAAGAACACCTTAGTATTATTATGAAAGTAGTTTTGATCCTGCGGACCCCTAACAGGGTTTCCGAGTCCCACCAGGATCTATGGACCAACCTTAAGAACCACTAGGCAAGATTAAGTGGCAAATAAAGAAATTCTTTTAGGCATTTGAACCACCCAGGGGACTCTATTTGCATAAAAATCTTGGTGGTTATTGTAGTCTGCTATCCAACTCTTTGAAATGGAAGTTTTATCCAAGCTTTTAAGGGGGAATATTTTTAAATCTCAGTCAAAAATAATCTGTTGACATTTTTTGATTTCCCAATACAAGTCCAGAAATGCATCTCACAGCAGAGGCACATGGCTCCTACTCAAGAAAAAATATCCAGGACAGAGAGGTCTTCACCTCCTTTAGTCCAGTGAAGCTTACAGACCTCTTCTTAGAATGTTTTTAAATGCATAAAATAAAATACTTTGGATTACAAAAAATATCCTATTGGAATAAGTCACGGCCCCCAACCCCTTTCGGGGGCGGGGGGCAGTCTTCTGTACTCCACGTTAGTAACCACCTGCTTCCCCCAATCCCTGCTGAAAGGGAGAAACACTTAGAGATGTTATTTGTTTTTTAATGCATTCATTTCCAGGTTTAACATCTTAAATCCCCAAATTCTGATTGTCAATAAGGTAAATTTAGACCTAACAGATTGAGGGCAAGAGTGTGGAGTAGGAATGAATTTCTCCTCCACCTTCTTTTAAGATTGAGTGGCACTCTGCCTCCTGCTAAATATAGATTCTTTCTAAAGGAAAATGGCCCTGGGCTGGAGGTAGGAAGATCTTAGCCAGCAGCTCCATAGGGTCTAGGACTATCAAGAATTCTCCACTGGGACTTTCTAAAATTTTGGTTACTGTTTTTGAAAAAAACAACAAGAACAACAACAACAAAACTTTTTTACATCAGTAATTTTCTTGTTTCTCTGCTTCTTCAATCAAGCCAACATCCTTAGGGCTTATTGCCTTTGAAAAACTCTCTAGCCCTTAGTGCTAAAAGTTAAGAAGCAAAGAATTTATAGTTGTGTGGTTACCTAAAGAGTGAAACCAGTAAAACCCCATAGTGAAATTTTCCACTCTCCCGGTGAAAGATTTGCAATTTATTGAAAAACCACTTATTTATCCACTTTCATAAAAGAGAATATTGATGCTGATCATTGAAAACAGCCAATAATCCAAAAGTCATCTATATTTAGTCTTGGAATTAATACAAGTATTCCATCATTGTGATCTCCTCTGATGGTGTTTTTCTTGGGCTAGTAGTAACAGGAATTCTTATTCTTTGACTTAAGGGTGGAGAGGTAAGTTGGTGGTTTGAAAATATCCCAAGAGTAGGAAGCCAACCTGTGATTTTAAATTTGCCACAAATAATCCACCAGGTGGATACTCACCAGTTCGTCAGTGAAGGGTTTCATTGTGGGCTTTATAGTTTCAGTAAGTTTTTTCATGAAAGAAACTGTGCTCCCTCTAAAGCACAGCTCTCTTTCCTCTCCCCACCACCAGGCTTTTTTTAGTTTTTGCCCCCATTTCCTTGTACTTGTAAGTGCATAGTTTCTTTCCCAGGGGTGAGCTGAATAACCAAGCTCTTGCCTTTCCACCACCACCTTACCCAGTGCTGCTGAATCTTCATAGCCCTTACCCAATGCGTTCAAAGATCAAACTGCCCGTTCATGCCTACAGTTCTCTCTGTACTTCATAAAGCATTTTCACATATGTTTCCTTTAATCCCTGCAGCCATCCTGTGAAAGCAGTATTCCTACCCTTCTGTCGAAGGCAAGGAAACTGATGCTCACAAAGGTTTAGAATTCTGTCCATTGTAATCCTGCCAGTTGCTAAGAGGCCAAGACTCAAACCCATATCATCTGATGGCAAATCCAGTGTTTTCTACCCTACCCCATAGTGAGCTCTTACCCTGGTCTAGCCTCCTTACAAATCCTTCTTGTCCTTTATCTGCCAGTGCTATTCTTGTCAGGGACACGTAGTACAGAAAATTATAAGATCTTGTATTTTTTCAGAGAGTGCCCCAAGTTTGCAGTCGCTATGGCTAAAGAGAGTGGAACATAAATTGGTTACCTGGGGGTCATATTTGACCTGCAGGCAGGTTTTGTCTCTATCACAGTTCTTATTTCATTTTGGCACTAACATTTAAGGATTTCACACAGAAATCCAAATTTCTAGCTGCCCTTGAAAAATCAGATCAGGCAACCTGGCACTGACAAGTTCCATGTAGCAATGCTGGGCTGGAGCTGAGCAGCACCAGCCCCCTGATGACAGGGAATATGCTTTCCCAGTTGGTTCCAGGCTTCTCCATTCAGGCAGTGGAGGCAGACCCAGGGCCCCACTAATGCATTCGTTGCCACCTGACAGGCACTGGTGGGCATGGATGTTTGCCAACTCTGCTCTAGAACATGAATTCCTGGGGAGGGGGGCAGAGGAAGGACTGTATGTAGCATAGCACCCAGCATATATTGGGAGCCTGGTAAGAGCAATGTTGAAATGCTGTTTAAATAGTTCTTCATTTCAAAAATGTTATTCCTAGGTATATAGAAATTTTTTTTTTAAGATTTTATTTATTTAGAGAGAGAGTGTGTGTGTGTGAGCAGAGGGAGGGGCAGAGGGAGAGGGAAGGAGAGAGCAAAAGCAGACTCCATGCTGAGTGCGGAGTTGGACATGAGGCTTGAACTCACAACCCTGAGATCATGACCTGAGCTGAAATCAAGAGTTGGACACTCAACTGACTGAGCCCCCCAGGTGCCCCTGTATGTAGAAATTACTGTAGTGATTTGAATTTTTTTCGTTATTTAGAGAGCCTTGGTCTGATCCATGGGCAGACAATAAATTTTAAAAGGGGAGAGACACCAAAAAGAGAAAGAAAATGGTAATAAAAGAAAAACTGTTACAGCACAGACCTTAAAGGATAAGAACTGGGGTTTACATTGTTTAGCTAAATGCCATACCCTTAAACATAGCAGCACATAGTAAAAACACAAGAGAACATCCTATAAAGGAGATGGAAGAGAAATCCCAATAACCAGCATCATAAAGGAACTGTACCTTTCTGTCTTGCTTGCTATGTTGTTGTATTTCATTCTAGAGCATAAGGGATCCAGGAAGCAGAGCCTATGACAGGGTCAGAAATGAAGTCTCTAGACAAACGTAAGATGGAAAATCATAAATGTAAAAATCCGTGGATTCATAAAGACCACCGGAAAATAAACAAGAAGCCTTAAAGTGGTGAGAGAAAGATCAAATATGAATGAAGATCAAAACTGAACTATAAAATAAAAGGCCCAGGATGCCCGGCTGGCTCAGTCGGTGGAGCATGTGACTCTTGATCTCAGGGTTGTAAGTTCAAGCCCCATGTTGGGCATAGAGATTACTTAAGGGTAAAATCTTTAAATAAATAAATAAGTAAGTAAGGCAGGCCCAGGGTAAAAAGAAGGCACAAAAAAATTGAGGTCATGTGGCTGGAGACACAACTATGTTCAGTGCATTTTGGTGAGAAGTTTTTTTGTTTGCTTTTTATTATTTATTATGGCAAATTTCAAATACTTATACAAGAAAAATTAGTCCAGTGAATCTCCATCACAGACAGTTCTTAGTCACTCATGATAATAGGGTGTTAAGAAACTGAAATTCCCAGTTAATCTAAAGTAATCATTCTATTTAGGTTTAATTTCTCTTTATTTTTTTAAAGTTTTTATTTAAATTCCAGTTAGTTAACATACAGGATTATATTCGTTTCAGGTGTACCATATAGTGATTCAACACTTCCATACATCACCCAGTTGCTCATCACAGCAAGTGCACCCCTAAATCCCCATCACCTATTTCACCCATCCCCCAACCCACCTCCCCTCTGGTAACCAGCAGTTTGTTTTCTATAATTAAGGGTCAGTTTCTTGATTTGTCTATCTCTCTTTCTTTTTTTCCCTTTGCTCATTTGTTTTGTTTCTTAAATTCCACATATGAGTGAAATCATACAGTATTTGTCTTTTTCTGACTGACTTATGAGCTCCAGCCATGTCATTGCAAATGGCAAGATTTCATTCTTTCTTATGGCTGAGTGATAGATAGATAGATGATAGATAGATAGATAGATGATAGATAGATAGATAGATAGATAGATAGATAGATAGACCACATCTTCTTTATCCATTCATCAATCAATGGACACTTGGGTTTCCATATCTTGGCTATTGTAAATAATGCTGCTATAAACATTGGGGTGCATGTATACCTTTGAATTATGTTTTTGTATTCTTTGGGTAAATACCTACCAGTATTTACCTACGTAGATTGTAGGATAGTTCTATTTTTAACCTTTTGAGGAAACTCCATACTGTTTTTCAGAGTGGCTACACCAGTTTGCATTTCCACCAACAGTGCAAGAGGGTTCCCCTTTCTCCACATCCTCATTAACACCTGTTGTTTCTTGTGTTTTTGATTTTAGCCATCTGTCAGGTGTGAAGTAGTATCTCATTGTGGTTTTGATTTGCATTTCCCCGATGATAAGTGATTTGAGCATCTTTTCATGTATCTATTGGCCATCTGTATGTCTTCTTTGGAAAAATATCTATTCATGTCTTCTGCCCATTTTTTAATTAGATAATTTGTTTCTTGGGTGTTGAGTTCTAGAAGTTCTTTATATATTTTGGATACTAACCCTTTATCAGATATGTCATTTTCAAATATCGTCTCCCATACTGTTAGTTTTGTTGATTGCTTCCTTCCAGAAGCTTTTTATTTTTTTATTTTATTTATCTTATTTATTTTGATGTAGTCCCAGTAGTTTATTTTTTATTTTGTTGCCCTTGCATCAGGAGACATATTTAGAAAGAAGTTGCTATAGCCGATGTTAAAGAAGTTACTGCCTGCGTTCTCATCTGGGATTTTTATGATTTCAGGTCTCACATTTAGGTCTTTCATACATTTTGAATTTATTTTTGCATATGATGTAAAAAAGTGGTCCAGTTTCATTCTTTTGCATGTAGCTATCCAGTTTTCGCACCACCATTTGTTGAAGAGACATCCTTTTGCCCATTGGATATTCTTTCCTGCTTTGTCAAAGACCATATAATGGTCAATTAATCTTATTTCTGGGTTTTCTATTGTGTTCCATTGATCTGTGTGTCAGTACCATACTATTTTGATTGCTACAGCTTTATAATATGGCTTGAAGTCTAGAATTGAGATGCCTCCAGCTTTATTTTTCTTTTTTAAGGTTGATGAGAATTTTTGCATCTATGTTCATCAGGGATTTTGCCCTATAATTCTCTATTTTAGTGGTATATTTATCTGGTTTTGGTATCAGGGTAACACTGACCTCAGAGAATGAATTTGGAAGTTTTCCTTCCTTTTCTATTTTCTGGGATAATTTGAGAAGAATAGGATTAACTCTTCTTCAAATGTTTGGTAGAATTCACCTATGAAGCCACCTGGTCCTGGACTTTTGTTTGTTGGGAGTTTTTTTTATTATTGATTCAATTTCTTTGCCGGTTATTGATCTGTTCAAGTTTTCTATTTCTTCCTGTTTCAGTTTTGGTATCCTGTTTCACTTTTGGTAATGTATATGTTTCTAGAAATTTTTTTTTTATCCATTTCTTCTAGGTTGTCCAATTTTTTGGCATATAGTTTTTCATAATATTCTCCTATAATTGTTTGTATTTCTGTGCTGTTGGTTGTTACTTCTCCTCTCCCATTTGTGATTTTATTTATTTGGGTTCTTTCTCTTTTCTTTCTGATAAGTCTGGCTAGAGGTTTATCAATTTTACTAATTTTTTCAAAGAACCAACTCCTACTTTCATTGATCTGTTCTATTAGTTTTTTAGTTTCTAGTATCATTTATTTCAGCTATAATCTTTATTATTTCCTTCCTTCTGCTGGCTTTAGGCTTCATTTATTGTTCTTTTTCTAGCTTCTTTAGGTGTGAGGTTAGGTTATTTATTTGAGATTTTTCTTGCTTGAGGTAGGCCTGTATTGCTATAAACTTCCCACTTAGGACTGCTTTTGCTGCATCCCAAAGGTTTTGGACTGTTGTGTTTTCATTGTCATTTCTTTCCATGTATTTTTTTTATTTCTTCTTTGATTTGCTGGTCAACCCATTCATTGTTTAGTCGTTTAACCTCCACATATTTGTGGTCTTTCCATATGTTTTCTTGTGGTTGACTTGTAGTTTCATAGCCTTGTGGTCAGAAAAGGTGCATGGTATGATTTTAATCTCTTTGTATTTGTTGAGGCCTGTTTTGTGACCTAACATGTGATCTAGTCTGGAGAATGTTCCATGTGCATTGAAAAGAATGTGTGTTCTGCTGTTTTAGGATGGAATGTTCTGAATATATCTATTAAGTCCATTTGGTCCCGTGTGTCATTCAAAGCCATGTCTCCTTGTTGATTTTCTGTTTAGATGATCTGTCCATTGAGGTAAGTGGGGTGTTAAAGTCCCCTACGATTATTGTGTTATTATCTACTCGTTCCACTGTGTTTGTTATTAATTGCTTTATATATTTGAGTGCTCCTACGTTTGGTGCATAAACTCAATTTCTCTTTAGTAAACCTGTTGTGAATCCTGAGTTGGGATGATGGGGCCACAGAAAGGAGAGACTGTTGGCCTAGGAAATCCGCAAACATGCTGTTTATGCCCTGGGTAACCAGAAGCTGAAAGTGTGACTTCTGCGGTTTGTTTTGGTGTCTTAGGCCAAAACGATTAGACCACTGGATGTGAAAGAAAGAAAAAGGAATTCTGAAGCTCTTCATCTGAGAAGGCAAAATCATCCAAATTCTGTGAAGCTAAGACAGTTTCTGTGGTTTTTAGAAACTCGTGTGGCCCAAATGGGTCATAAATAATATTTATGGTATAAAATCCTTGAAGAACGTGCTTGGTCTCTCAGGGATTCTTGCCATTCTTACACTCACAAAGTTTCATGCTGGTTGAGATCTGAGTGAGCCTGAGTTTTCTGCTCAGCATGGCCTCTAGGAAATACTAAACTGTGTTGAGACTTAAGCCTACCCCCTCAGGCTTCTTTTAACAGGGGAAACGAACAGATTTGAGGTGAATAATTTGTTCCTCTTCACTTCATATTTCAAGTTTTAAGTAAAATCTGCAGTGGTTCTTCTGATCTCTGGCCTGTGTTTTGCCAACATCTTTCCCTGCTGGTGTGACAGTCAAAAGTTAAAATGCATTTCTGTGGTTTTATTAAGATCTAGCGTGGTGAAATTGTAGATCTGATAGGATTCACTGGCAATACATTGAAATGATATGATACGACCTACAGAAAGCCCTCAGAATGATGACCTGTCCATTTTCTATGTGGCTAGGTGGGAGGGAGGGGCTAGGTAGACCTCTTGTTGATTTTAAAGGTTTGATCAGCACCTCAATATCAGTCTTATTAGAAGGATAGATAGTCCCACTGACTGTATGCTTCCAAATATAATCAGTATAGTCTCCTTCTGGAAGGGCTGCTGCCTCCCATAATTGAGTTAAATGCACCAGGCAGAAGACCCTTGGGTTCAGGGGGCCAGTGTGTGCGTGGTTCACCAAGAGAGCACTTCCAGAGCCCACAGCAGAGCTGCTGATGGCAAAGGTCCACCCAAATGACTCTTTCTGGGCCTTGGAAACTAGAATCACAAAATCCCAAAGTCATTATTCCTCTTAATGGAACCCACATCTGGAATGCACTTTTTCTAGCAGGGAGGAGGGTTATGGGTCATTTCATGGCATTTCAGTTATGCCGATGTCTACTAAAACAAGTATCCATAATGATATATCTTTATATACAATATCATTTAAGCACTTTTTGTTTAAAATGTATTAGTACTTGCATTTGGGATTTCACTCTATTGGTGATTTTTTTTTATGATGTTGTTTATGGAAAAACAGTACCATCTTCTGAAAGCTTTTATGAGCCTCCCATGGTGATTTGCTGGGCATAGAACAATTCAAATTAAAATTTCATTATCTTCAAAGGCACTTTTATGAGCTATAAGAGAGCACCTGCCTGGCCCTGGGTGGGTACCATAATACAGAGAGAAGACATGAAACTTTTCTTCCAGGAGTTTAGAGTCTCTATACTACTAATAAAAAAAAAAATTATAGAACAAAGAATATACCTTTTTTTGTATTCATGGCATACTTTAAATATTGGAACTTTTGCAACACACTTGAAGCGATTAAAAGATTAAAAGCAACACCATAATAATAAAGTGACTACTGCAATATATTAATGTCTTACAAGGTCTGTAAGAAGAATCCTTGGGAATCACAGTGTTTGATGTCTGGCTGAAACTATGTATTGCCCTATGCTCTCTGACATACTCATGAAGCAAAAATTGTCACATTTCAACAAACATGTGACCTTGCTTTGGCACAGACTTGACATTTTACCAAGTTTCTTTCCTCTGACTTGACAAGTTGCACTCCCCATACTTGAGATTGCCCACATCTCTGTATTCATTATTCTTTCTGATAGATTTCCTTATAGGGAAAAAATATGAATAGCCTATACTGGACCCCTAATCAAGATAGTATAATGATTTCACAGCCCTTGGCCTCAAACACATAGCAATGATAGAATATTTTAAAAAGGAGATACAAAGGATTTACCATTTTAGAAACTAAGAAGAGCTTCCCTATGCCTGGAACAATACCAGAGGAATAAGCAGTGATGAAGCTGCAGGCTAGCTGGGCTCTGGTCCAAAATCAGGCAGTGACAGCCAGGAATTGGGTTCCTGAAAACTAAAGGGACTAAATGCACTCCCTGTCAAGACAGGACCAGAACAAAATTCAGAGCTTTAAGCTAGAGCCTGGGGTGGAAAGCCATACTTCCCCTTATTTCAAGCAAAGGAAGGTGAACAAAATCACTTGCTGACCTGTTGTTGGAACTATGGCCTTGTTAAAAGTTTATAGACAGAGAGAGAAGTGGGAAAACAAAGCCATAGCCTCACAAGTAGGAAGTGAACCAAATTCTTTCTACTTGGTAACTAGATCTGTAATATTCCCAGTGTTCCCATAGGATAGGAAGTGTAAACATCACCCGGTTCTAGGCTAAGTGCTCAGGAGTTCAGATGGTAGTAACTACAAAACCACTGGGGAAGGACAAAAGTAGGGAGGGAAGAAAGAAGAGAGACAGGGAGAGGAGGAAGGGAGGGGAAAGAAGGAGAGCGCAAGAATGAGAACGAACCTCTCATTCAAAATGAGCCTACAGGAAAATAAAAAATAAAAGTAAGATAAAATAAAATTGATTAAAAAAAACAAAAACAAAACAAAATGAGGCCAGACATCCTGGAGGCCAGACATCCTGACGACATGAAAGAAAATCTAATACCAAAAAAGACAGGCAGCAAAATCTACTATTGGAACATGCCTTCACTCCAGATGGCTTTAAGGAATAATCTGACAAAGACTTTAAAATAAGTATGCCTGGGGTGTTGGAAAAGAGAAAAGAATGAATAACTTCTATTAAAAAAGAACAGGATATTGTACACCCAAAATATGAAACAAGAACATGAGGACATTAAAGAAGAGTTAACTATAAATCTTGAAAACATGGTCATTAAAATAAAAATGTAAGAAATGAAATAAACTTTAAACTGAGTAGAGTTAAAGAGAAAATTTATTAATTAAAAAGTTGGCAAGAGGAATTGACCAAAAATGCAATAGAGAGATATAGATAGATGATAGATGGATGGATAGGTAGGTAAAGAGATAGACAAGGAACAGTTAAGGAATGGAAAAGAGGTTGTAACGTTCCAATAGTCATTCAATCGGATTTCCAGAAAAAGAGAATAGTGACATGGTAGGTAAGAAATATTTGAAGCTGGGGCGCCTGGGTGGCTCAGTCGTTAAGTGTCTGCCTTTGGCTCAGGCCGTGATCCCGGGGTCCTGGGATCGAGCCCCTCATCAGGCTCCCTGCTGAGAGCCTGCTTCTTCCTCTCCCACTCCCCCTGCTTGTGTTCCCCCTCTTGCTAGCTGTCTCTCTGTCAAGTAAATAAATAAAATCTTGAAAGAAAGAAAAAAAAAGAAAGAAAGAAAGAGAGGAAAGAAAGAAAAGAAAGAAAGAAAGAAAGAAAGAAAGAAAGAAAGAAAGAAAGAAAGAAAGAAATATTTGAAGCAATTGAAGGATAGGATATTCTAAAAATAAAGATGTGATTCTTCAGACTAAAAGTGCACCATTAGTAATGACCAGCATAAACAAAGTTAAATTTACACCCAAATACTTTAGGGTGAAACTAGAGGATATTAAAGATAAAGCAGAAAAGCAGATGACCAATGAAGGAACTGTAATTAAGCTGATAGCAGATTTCTCATCAGCAACAAAAGCTACCAGACGACAGTAGAGTAATATCTCCAAAGTGCTGAGAGAAAGTCATTGTCAAGTAGAATTTTACACCCAGCTAAACAATTACCCTCTAGACGTTTTTTTGACATGGAAAGATGGTTTACCACTTACTTCACTGAAAGCACTATTACAAGATGAATTATGGGGAAAAGTAGGGAAGGTGTAGGCACAAGAAACAACAGTGAAAATAGCCATTGATTAAAAGATGTTGGTAAAATGAGTTTAATATTAAGTGCTACAAGTTTTTTGTGTTAAAAAAATGTTGAATTAGATAGCATTGATAAGATGGGGTGTGTTGTGTTTTATGGATAATTAAAAGGGCTAAGATCCTTCCAGATGTGGGAAGAGTATAAAAAAATTAAATTACTTCAGACTTTGCAGGCATGGGAGGTAGTGGGACTGACATCAGTGCCCTCAGCCTGCCCAGCAACAGCACTGGGAGGGTGGTCGGGTCCCTGAGCAGCAGCTGTGCTCTCATGACTGGCTTAGACCATGCTCAGTGCTGGGGGTTAGGAGTTCTGCCCAAGAGAATGTCATAAACGAGGCTCATGGGGAAAAAATTGCTTCAGATTTTATTAGAAAAAAAATTTTCTAGCCAAATTTGAATGTTAGAAATTTTAAATGCTCATCTTTATGTCCATCCATATGTGAATGAATTTTTAAAATTCTGCACCCTTCCTCAAAACCTTCCAAGTAATGAAAGTATTTTAAGTTACATTGTTGTTATTTGTAAAGCTGTCAGAACCACATATTTGGGGAAAAAATTATTAGAATATTAAAAATGTAAAGGTAACCATGAAAATAATAGAGATGTAATCTTTAATTCTAATGCAATAGAGGAACAGCAGGGAGTATTATTAAAAATTTTATTAAACCAACAGAAGACATGAAAAGAGAAAAAAGCAGAGTAAAAGAATAGCAAACAGAAAGCACAAAGGAAGATGTAGAAGTAAATCCAAATATATCAATAATCATAGTAGAGGCAAATGATTAAATTTATCCATTAAAAACAGAGGGGTTCATCGATTGAAAATAGAGAGGCTCAAAATCATGGGATGAGAAGATCACCATTTAAATACTAAAAGAAAGTTTATGATATGAGACAATTTTTTAAAGATTTTATCTATTTATTTGAGATAGAGTGAGAGAGAAAAAGAGAGAGAACACACCTGAGTAGGGAAGAGGGGCAGAGGGAGAAGCAGATTTCCTGCTGAGCAGGGAGCCCCATGCAGAGCTTGATCCCAGAATTCTGGGATCATGACTTGAGCTGAAGGCAGACGCTTAACCAACTGAGCCACCCAGGTGCCCCAACAAAGTTTAATATGAGGCAAAAGGATTAATGAAGAGACACCACCTACAAATAAAGGAAATCAACTACTAAGAAGAAATTCTATATACATGTTAATGAGATGACATATTATAAACTACAAATAAAGGAAAACAGACACAATTATTTGTCAGCTACTTGGGGCCAGAGTACTTAACATGATACTTTAAAAATAGTAGATGCCTTAATTCATAATGTAATTAAAGAATCTTGGCATTGGTTTATTGACTGTTCGAGCTTGAATTGTTAAAACACAATGAACAACCAACTTTGAAACTACCCCAAATTAAGAATCTCTGAAATCAAATTTCATTAGACCATATTGTGGGATTATAGATCTAAACTATGTAAGAAAATTCTAATGGAAAATTTAAAATTAGAATTGCAGGTGAAGCTTATCTTGTGTTTCATTTCTAACCATATAGCATTAAAGAAATGATAACCCATTTCCGTATTCCTCAGTATTCCTTCAACCAATCACTGGACTCCATCCTCATAATCTATGATTTCATAAAATTCATGCCCCCAATTTTTTATCAAGATGAGACTCTTAAAGTGCCCCACTTGTATAAGATTTAGGGTGTCCAATGGTTTCTTAAGTAACTCCTGCTAGGGCTAACCTCTGCTTCAAGGCATTCTTTGTGCAAATATTCCAGACACTCTATGTAGAAGAAGGAAAGTGATTGTTAGCCAAAAAAACTATAATTATGAGAACTAGTGCCTGATAATGTATTCCACTTTTAGTTTTGAAAATGTTTGTACAAAACTGGGTTGGGCCCAGTGTTTTTACACTAGAATCTGTAGACATTTATCCACCTAATAAAATAACCACACAATCTGGCAAAATTCAGCATAGTTGGCAGCCTTTCCTGCCCTGAAGCCTGGAACAGCATTGGACCCAGCAGGTGTGGCTTTCAGAAGGTTCAGAGAGTTGCATTCAGGAATCCTGCCCAGCACCCCACCTGTGTGCAGTGTGCCCTCCTGAAGGCCTGGTTGATGTCCCAGCTTTTAATAGGCTCAAATGGCCTCTTTTCGTTCACAACGGATAATGAAGACTAAAATGACCAAGAAATTGACATGTTTTGCTGGAAATCCTTGATATTGACATGAGAGACCAAAATTACAATAAATGTTAAAATCCTTTAAATAAAAGACTCCATGTGCTTTAAAAGATATTTTTAATATTTGGAGTATAGATACTACAAAGTATTTCACACTGTTGTACACAAGAAACCTATTCTTCGCCTTGTTAATACCAGTTTGATAGTCCTCTCTTTCTCTAAAGGATTAGGGGCAGGGAAGAGAAGAACTCTCAACACCCTGGACGTAGGAAGGAGAGGAAGAGGGAAAATGTTTCCTCTTATTTTGTTTTTCCACAAGGTGCTCCTTAGTCATAGGTCCCAAGCAGTCATGACCCAGCTAGTGAGATCAGACTGGACCCTACAGTAAGAATCACTTGCTTAGATAGGCAAGGGGAGGAGCAGTGTGATGAGGTGGGACACAAGACCCTGATGCCCACATTAGAGCATGATCAGTCCAATTAGGCAGAACATAAAGTGACAGTGGGCAAATTAAACAGCTGTGACACGATGAAGTGCCAATGGGGTCCCAGTAAATGGCCCAGAATCCAGAAGTATGCTGTCAAAAGCTCACACTCATAATAAAGTCTTATGACAGACCTGATATTCAGAAATAAGACTCCATTCCCTAGGAAAGGCTACCTAGGAAAAGCAAGGCAGAGCACCATCTTCTAGAATCTAGAGGAACCAAGGATACAAAGGAAGCTACGAAGACAGGCTCAGACACAGGCAGCAAAAATGTCTTCAGTTACCAGCAGTGGGCCTCAGTAACTGAGTGGGCCTATCCTTGGAGACAAGGAAGGAGTACAGGGGTCAGACTAGAGCCCAGGAATAGGGTTATGCTAGCTGTTGCAATATCTTAAGCCTCTGTGTGCTGCCCTAAAGCAATGATTTTCAGGTTTAGAACCTTCTTTATCAAATGAAATCTGATACAAGACCCAATATATAAACCTAGGCAAAGTACAGCTCTTCTGGTTTCAGTAGGGTGGGGGTCCTGGAGCCCTACCCATTCATACCTCCCCCCACCATGCATCCTGTGTGTACCTCGACTTTTCCTTTTACTGGAACTCCTTAAATCCCTCCTTTCTAGGCCCAGAATTAGCCATAGGATTGGAGAGGATTGAGTGACCTTGACATTAGAGAGAGGTTCCAGAACTGGAGAAGAATTCAGGATCTCACAGAAATTCAAGGTGACTTCTGGTGAGCCTTCTGAGTAGACAAACACAACCTAACACAAGTGTGGTTTGTAACACCCTCAGCAGCCATAGTCCCCATTTTTCAAAAAATCCCCCACTTCTCACCAAGTTGACAATGGCCTCTGAATTTTGTACATTTGAGGAGATTAAAAAAGTAAAGTCTCCAGTGATTTCTCATTCATTCCACAATCTTTCACTGAATAAAGTGGTAGATGTTCAATAAGTGTTGGTTCCCTCTCCTCCTCTCCCCTCCCTTCTCCTCAACTCTTCTCCCCTCTTCCTCTTCCTCCTCTTCCTCCTTCTCTCCCTCACCATTAGAACCTTAATTCTTTGGGCTAAATGACGGTCCCCTATTAAAATGCAAGCATTTCTGGGAAGCACATTAAGCTTGATCACTTATTTATACCTCTGTGTGCATTAATTTATGAGATCATTTCCACTAGTCTCTGAGCCGAGAGCCATTTTGGATCTGTAGGAGTCAGGGGAGGAAGCCAGAGAGGGTGTGAGAGCACTGGGTACCTACAGGGAGGTGAAAGGCCCTCAAGGGAACAGGGGAAGACAGCCATGACAAGTTTCCCACAAACAGGATCACACCCAGTAAGGTGACACAATGAAGAGAGCAGAGCACAGATCTGAGGGTAGCTATGATCCTCTGTGGCATTGTGCCTGGCTCAGCTCACTGTCCGAACCCAATTATTGCCACAGACCTCAGATGATGGCCTCAACTGGCCCCACCATGGTCCATGAAATTTGGAGACCAACTGAAAGTAATTGGTCGGGGCCACTGCATGCAGTCCACTCATACCGAGCCTCTCTGGCACTAATCCTGGGCCTTAAATACCTCCATCCTGCATCTTTCCCACATTCCATGCCCGGAGAGTCAGCATCGTCTCTGTGTGGACATGGCATGAGCATTCACTGTCTGCAGCCTCCTATCCACGGTAGTCCCTTTGAGTCTTATCCTACAGCCCTCTCTGAGTGATTGTTAGGAACCTCAAGTCCCTGCAGAGAGAATGGATGCATTATTCCTCCTACCTGGCGTTTTATCACAAAGCAGTGTTTAATTTCATGCATTCAACTGGTGTTCTTTTAAACATTTTGGAAGGTGGTCAAGATGGCATTCCAGGCTTCGCATTTGAGACAGGAGAATTTTTCTTGGCTGTCAGAAAGAGATGCCAGTCTGTCCCAGTCCTAAAGAGCAGAGGAGCCTGAAAGGCCAGAGGCCAGGTGCTCCCTCAGTGCTGCTCCTCTATTATTATTTACAATTGCCCTTTTTAAGGTGCAGGGAGAACCCAGAGCCATTTACTGAGTCTGTGTCTTCACATGTCGCCCTAACCTCCAAACTTCTGTTTAAATTTGCATCTTGATTTCTTTATGAGCAACATAAACTGTCAGCACCATCACATTTCTGCTAGTTCGGGTGCCTTGCTGTGCAGTTGATGAGTTGCCTTATTTAGTGAGAGGAGACTTTTCTGTCAATTTGCCATAGGCTTGAGGGAGAAAAAGAGAAATCTTCCACAAAGGCAGGAATTGGTGTTGCAAAAATAAAGCATGTTTAATATTTATGGGCATTTTAACATGTAAAAATGTTGCATTAATATTTGAATCAAAACATATCTTGAAGTAACGGGGACTTGAAAGCAGTATTTCTGAGGTATTAGATATCTGAAGTTGACTTTTCTTTCGTGTATATTTTATTTCAGTTTCTTCATCTGTGCGTCAATAAACGTGCACGTGCTTAGGGCTGGGGAAACTAGCCTTGTTGGGTGCTTTTCAGTTCGGGAAGAGTGGATCACAGCATTTCATTCTCTCCCAAGACCTCATTAAGATGATGATAAAGGAATTTTAAAAGGTCAGACACACAACAATGAGAACAGAAGGATCACACAATTGAACAGATACCTAGGAGAGGAAATAGAATGTTGGTAATTGATAAAGTGGGGCCAAGGAGGCCACAGCCAGGAGTGCATTCAGAAGGAAGACAGCCAAATAAGAATCCAGTCTCCCCGAGCCTTGTTGACCTGTGTGGAAATGCCGGACACAATGGAGGGTGGCTGTAAGGCAAGAGGCAGGCCACAGGGATTGACTGGAGATCTCCATGTAGAACAGTAGCCCTTTACCCATTCCCACCTGGGAAAGTCCAGCAGCTGTGTCTGACGTGAATGTCCCCAGAGAAAAGACTCCCCCACTATCCTTCTGGCAATTAAGTAATCCTCAGCAAGATGGCGAAGCCCACTGATTGATAAACCCTACCAATGTCAATCACAGTTCTCCATAAGTTTTTATGGACTCATTATTAAATATGCACGGACAAGCAAAGCCACACCTTAAAAGAGAGGAGCTAAGATAAGCAGAAACTATAACCCTAAGAAAAACAGAAATTTTCAGGAAAAGGAAAGGTTTTAAAAGAGAGCTCTACTTCGTTTCCTCAGAGAGATTTGAGAAAATATTACATCCATAGAAAGAGCAGAATGCCATAAAAAGAAAATCAGGGTGTATCAAGAAAGAATTCTTAGATATTAAAATATGCTTATTGTGACAAAAAGAATCAGTAGAAGGACATGGAAGATAAAGTAAAGGAAATTTCCTTGAAGAAAA
Organism: Ursus maritimus; assembly: GCF_017311325.1. Lineage (NCBI taxonomy): Eukaryota > Metazoa > Chordata > Mammalia > Carnivora > Ursidae > Ursus > Ursus maritimus. The sequence goes on from NW_024423675.1 coordinate 53,741,231, forward strand.
ACAAAAGACAAAGAAGAAGAAGAAATGAAAGATTAAGAGTCACTTACTGGATCAGTCAAGGTCCCAAATCCAACTACAAAGAAACTAAAATTACAGAATAGAGAAAAAAAGCAGAGAATATTATTTATACACACACACACACACACACACACACACACACCAAAATAATAACTCAAGTCTGAAAAACATGAAGCTCCAGATTAAAAGGCCCTACTACAGGTCTTGATCTCAGGGTTGTGAGTTCAAGCCCCACATTGGGCTCCATGCTGGGTGGGCTCCATGCTGGGTGTGGAACCTACTATTAAAAAAGGCCCTAAAGACTAGAAAAGAGAAAGAGGAGGGAAATACATAGCTCCACCATCTCCAACCCAAACTTTGTTAAAAATTTTTGGTCTACATTCTTCTAGTGTATTCTTTAATACAGGTTTTCTTGGGGTGCCTGGGTGGCTCAGTCCGTTAAGCATTAGGCTGTGATCTCAAGGTCATGATATTGAGCCCCATGTCACCCTCCACGCTTGGCAGAGTCTGCTTCTCTCTCTTTCCCTCTTGCCCTCTCCATGGGCTATCTCTCTCTCGCTCTCAAATCAGTAAACCTTAAAATATATATGTTATTCTTTTTTAAAAAAAATACGGAGTTGTAGTCCTAGGGCATATATATTTTTATCCTGATTTTCTCACATAAAAATTTTTCTTATAGTTATATATGCTTTGTAAACATTTTAAATAATTACAAGTATTTTACAATTAGATATATTATAGCTTACCTAATTTCTGTATTTGAATAGTTTATTTTTTGATCTTTTAAATAATACCGTGCTATATATTTTGCCGTAAAAATAGAAGTCTTTGTCGGATAGCTTGACTCCATCTGAATTTTGCTATTTTTGTTTGGTTAGGCTCCCTAGATTTTTCAGCTCTTTATGAAATCACAGTGATTGTGGTCTCCATATCTCTGATAAGCACCAAAACTCCTTGACCTCAAAGACCATGGTTGCTTGTTGTAATAACACTGTGCTCAGACAGAAGAAGTGCAAAGACATTTCTGGGAAGCAGCACTTACTGCCTGTACAGATCCCTGCATGAAGTCATCTTGAGCGCTAGGTAAATTTTGTTGGCAACTAATTCAAAAGGGTCTACTGAAATTGAATGAAAACTGATCTAGATAATGGATTGATCCTCATCTTAAAACATGTCAGGATAAAGCTGTGACTACTTCTTTTTCTTTAGTTTAATAGAAACTTGAAATTCACAATCTTGGAGTCCAAATGAAGGACTTCGAAACATATTTTGTCTCTTATGTCTGTAAGTGTTTCAGTTTCAGGAGCTCCATTGGACTAGAGCCCACAGTGAATAAGAATATTGGCTAAAATAAATGTAGCCTATACTCACCCACGGTCCTTCATCTACGATCCTGCAATCAGATCACAGTGACTGACTCAGAAGGGGTTGGTATGAAGGACCACAAAGCCACCAAAACAGATGTCATAGATGTTATCCATCCAACATCACATACTGTGCTGATCACAGGGGAAAGAAAGTGGTCCCAGAGGGCTGTGTTGAGAAGGATTCTGAAGGACACTTCCCATCTCTACTAGAAAGAGTGTGTCATCAGTA
>NW_024423675.1:53742854-53746694 GCF_017311325.1 Ursus maritimus
ACTGGAGATCTCCATGTAGAACAGTAGCCCTTTACCCATTCCCACCTGGGAAAGTCCAGCAGCTGTGTCTGACGTGAATGTCCCCAGAGAAAAGACTCCCCCACTATCCTTCTGGCAATTAAGTAATCCTCAGCAAGATGGCGAAGCCCACTGATTGATAAACCCTACCAATGTCAATCACAGTTCTCCATAAGTTTTTATGGACTCATTATTAAATATGCACGGACAAGCAAAGCCACACCTTAAAAGAGAGGAGCTAAGATAAGCAGAAACTATAACCCTAAGAAAAACAGAAATTTTCAGGAAAAGGAAAGGTTTTAAAAGAGAGCTCTACTTCGTTTCCTCAGAGAGATTTGAGAAAATATTACATCCATAGAAAGAGCAGAATGCCATAAAAAGAAAATCAGGGTGTATCAAGAAAGAATTCTTAGATATTAAAATATGCTTATTGTGACAAAAAGAATCAGTAGAAGGACATGGAAGATAAAGTAAAGGAAATTTCCTTGAAGAAAAACAAAAGACAAAGAAGAAGAAGAAATGAAAGATTAAGAGTCACTTACTGGATCAGTCAAGGTCCCAAATCCAACTACAAAGAAACTAAAATTACAGAATAGAGAAAAAAAGCAGAGAATATTATTTATACACACACACACACACACACACACACACACACCAAAATAATAACTCAAGTCTGAAAAACATGAAGCTCCAGATTAAAAGGCCCTACTACAGGTCTTGATCTCAGGGTTGTGAGTTCAAGCCCCACATTGGGCTCCATGCTGGGTGGGCTCCATGCTGGGTGTGGAACCTACTATTAAAAAAGGCCCTAAAGACTAGAAAAGAGAAAGAGGAGGGAAATACATAGCTCCACCATCTCCAACCCAAACTTTGTTAAAAATTTTTGGTCTACATTCTTCTAGTGTATTCTTTAATACAGGTTTTCTTGGGGTGCCTGGGTGGCTCAGTCCGTTAAGCATTAGGCTGTGATCTCAAGGTCATGATATTGAGCCCCATGTCACCCTCCACGCTTGGCAGAGTCTGCTTCTCTCTCTTTCCCTCTTGCCCTCTCCATGGGCTATCTCTCTCTCGCTCTCAAATCAGTAAACCTTAAAATATATATGTTATTCTTTTTTAAAAAAAATACGGAGTTGTAGTCCTAGGGCATATATATTTTTATCCTGATTTTCTCACATAAAAATTTTTCTTATAGTTATATATGCTTTGTAAACATTTTAAATAATTACAAGTATTTTACAATTAGATATATTATAGCTTACCTAATTTCTGTATTTGAATAGTTTATTTTTTGATCTTTTAAATAATACCGTGCTATATATTTTGCCGTAAAAATAGAAGTCTTTGTCGGATAGCTTGACTCCATCTGAATTTTGCTATTTTTGTTTGGTTAGGCTCCCTAGATTTTTCAGCTCTTTATGAAATCACAGTGATTGTGGTCTCCATATCTCTGATAAGCACCAAAACTCCTTGACCTCAAAGACCATGGTTGCTTGTTGTAATAACACTGTGCTCAGACAGAAGAAGTGCAAAGACATTTCTGGGAAGCAGCACTTACTGCCTGTACAGATCCCTGCATGAAGTCATCTTGAGCGCTAGGTAAATTTTGTTGGCAACTAATTCAAAAGGGTCTACTGAAATTGAATGAAAACTGATCTAGATAATGGATTGATCCTCATCTTAAAACATGTCAGGATAAAGCTGTGACTACTTCTTTTTCTTTAGTTTAATAGAAACTTGAAATTCACAATCTTGGAGTCCAAATGAAGGACTTCGAAACATATTTTGTCTCTTATGTCTGTAAGTGTTTCAGTTTCAGGAGCTCCATTGGACTAGAGCCCACAGTGAATAAGAATATTGGCTAAAATAAATGTAGCCTATACTCACCCACGGTCCTTCATCTACGATCCTGCAATCAGATCACAGTGACTGACTCAGAAGGGGTTGGTATGAAGGACCACAAAGCCACCAAAACAGATGTCATAGATGTTATCCATCCAACATCACATACTGTGCTGATCACAGGGGAAAGAAAGTGGTCCCAGAGGGCTGTGTTGAGAAGGATTCTGAAGGACACTTCCCATCTCTACTAGAAAGAGTGTGTCATCAGTAATTCGTGCCTGGCATGAGCATGAAATGAGAGAACATTGGTGTCTGGCCATCTGCTACTTTCAAGTCCATTAAGCCTCACTAAAAAGTCTTACTTGACTCTTCTGGTTCTGGTTCAAATTTCTTTATAAGGCTCAAAAAGGCTTACAAAGAAGAATGTATGGTGCAGTGAAAGTTGGCTCAGACCACACCCATTCCATTTCTCCAAATTGACTAAACCATTAAATTTGTAATCTGATTTACCATGGTCAGTCTACAGGGCAAGGATTCAGGTACTGCAACCATGGTGACTGACACTTGGGAATTTTTCTCTGTCCCATTTCCAACGCCGCCATGTTGGACTGGCAGTCACCTCCAGCACAGCAAGCTGTCCTTCAGTGTGTCTTTTACTTTACCATTCAGCTTTTTCCTGCTATCTGTGTTCTTAGCATGTGAAGACTGGCTCCCAGATCGATGTTCAATCCACATTGAAAAAGAGCTTTTTTATGTCAAAGTATCCTTACCTTGTTTCATGTGCAGAGTAGAATGAGTTATCATGAGAAGTAATTGCATAATACCGTTTTGTTTTTCCATCAAATTATCTTGTTATTTTGGCTCACCACAAATAACCCGTTTCATATTTCCTTGTTTTCCTTCCTCTGTGTTTTCTCTCTGAGTTAGCTGATGTCACTATTTTTAAAACTCTTGAGATCACCAGTAATCATGTTTTTAAATATAAGCTAAAGGAAAGAGGAATTGAGATGCTGAAGATGATGGAATATTCCTAAAAATTGGGTGACAGGAAAAATAATTTGCATACACGATTTCCGATCTGAGGAAAGGATCAGCGGTGCTGGGTATTATCGTCCCTATTTTACAGATGAGTAAATTGGGCCTCTGAGAGGTGCACATGGGCTACACTCCACAGCTACTAATTGGTACGGCCTAGATTTGAACAGAAGTCTGTTTGATACCAACCTCAGTGCTTTTCCCTCTCCACCTTCCCTGAAAGGGGAAGAGTTACATGGTGAAGGTTGAATAAAAGCCTTATAGTAACTCATAAACTTTGGAATAAAAAGAAATTACCAGGACACCTGGGTGGCTCAGTTGGTTAAGCGTCTGCCTTCAGCTCAGGTCATGATCCCAGGGTCCTGGGATCAAGTTCCACATCAGGCTCCCTTGCTCAGCGGGGAACCTGCTTCTCTCCCTCTGCCTGCCACTCCCCCTCTCTGACAAATAAATGAATAAAATCTTTTTAAAAAATTACCACTTTTTCTAGATCTTCCAATTACAAAACTATTCTTAAAAGTTAGTTAATTTAAGAAACAGGCCCGTTAATACAGTTTCATGGACAGAGATTATATGTCTCGACCCCATGTTATGCAGGTTGGGGAAACTGAGGCTCAAGATAGCATGATTTAGCTAAAGACACCCAGCTAATTCATCACTAAGCTGAGACCAAAATCCAGATCTCCTTTAGCTCGTTTGGGAGCTTTGCGTGTGGCTTCCCAAGGTTTGCACTGCTAAAAGCATCAGACATTCTGTCTTCTAAGCTCCAAGGCCATACAGACAAAGCTGATATTATAGGCAGGAAACTACATAAAAACACCAACAAGTCTTTTTTCAATTCAGTAGTTTTTAGAAAAGGTGCTGTCTTATATAAAAGGATAAATAAAATATGAATAGTCTCTAAATCACCTTTTGTGATAAGACTTACTCCACCTGGGATTTCAATCC